>NC_083765.1:34234616-34259616 GCF_963514075.1 Conger conger | reverse complement strand
AAGAGAACAAGACCGTGTCACCCTCTGCCCTCGTAACACTGGGATGCCATTCTGTAAGCTGATGTAGGGACGAAAAGACATTTCATGAAATTGCGGCTATACGTTGCGGTAGTTTAATGGTCGTTGTTCTAGCACTGGTACTATGACGCAAAAGAACTAGCCGTTCATTTCCATGAGATTAGATTAGGAGATTTAAGGATCAGCACACAGAACACACAATACTGTAAGCTCTTTCCGTCTGAAATAATGCAGCTGTCATGTTCTGTAACTAAATCTGTGATCTTCTGTCAGCATGCTATCGCATTTGTATGCACCAGTGTGATCTCAGGAAAGCGATAGCATATGTTATATTTCTGTCTACATCACCCAAATATAGTCCACAGCGTTAATCCAAAGGAAGCCAACAGCAAAACCCTGAACCTGCTCTATGGCCAATAGCCTTCATCTTATAGATTGCATAAAGCCATGTGCTGTTGTTTTGACCCAGCTCCAACAGTTGTATTGATTTCAAAACTGTAAATGCATTCATTTCAGATTGAGTGGGGAGCGATGGAGTACCGCACTGAATGCTGCAAGGAGCAAGGAGCAGAGAGACATTGATTTCTGTGGAATTCATTTCAACTGAGAATGATTCCATGAAAACAGAATTTTTCCATTTTAAAAGTTTATGGTGGCTGCCTGTTAGCATAATTTCCTACGGTAACGTGTTGTCCATCCACACTGGAATATATTTTTTCTTGAGTTCTGTGTGGGATTAGGCTACTTTGTATGCCCCAAGCAAACTCCATTCTCCATAATCTAAATGAAATGATGATCGTTCAGCTTGTTTTAAAATCACTGTCCAGGAGCAGCTGCTCACTCTCATCTCGTATATTGTCAGATGTGTGTTGATATTTAAATATAAATATTCCCTGTCTATATTTGTTTAAAATGAAGTCTCTTACCCTGAAGAATTCTTTTGTTGATCCAGAATCCAGAGTGCCATAGGCAATCTCTGTTTGTTTAGCCAGGTCCTCAGCGCTTTCAATCGGTGACACCATCCTCTCAACCGTCAGGAAAGCAGCGAGGTTAGCCGTGTATGATGATATTATGATCAGTGTAAAGAACCACCACACCCCACCAACAATGCGGCCAGAGAGAGATCTATTGACAGGTGTGGAAAAAAAGTAATGGAAAATGTAAATGGAAGGTAAGTTACAAATTACATCCATTTCTATACCTGTGACAAGCTGGAGCTATCAATGTAGAGTGGCAAGACCTGTTTATGATCCGTTTGCTTTCAAGTGTATATTAATTTACAAACTGGGCAGTTATGACTGTCCTTCCAAACAGCTCATGTCTATTCTTGTCGCACCGCAAACACAATCTTCTGTACAGTATCTCTTACCTTCCAGTATAAATGTCCCTATTCACATAGAACAGAGGACAGATGTAATGTAAGGACTTTAAGTGTCCTGGGATGGGTGGCAAAGATGAAAGCCTTGAAGACAAGGATTAAATGTATTTATGGTACTGAAAAACAAGCCAATGTAACTTTATGCTCTGTTGTTATATGCAGAGTCACAGTGTGTGACGGATCGGGAC
Source organism: Conger conger (assembly GCF_963514075.1). Classification (NCBI taxonomy): domain Eukaryota; kingdom Metazoa; phylum Chordata; class Actinopteri; order Anguilliformes; family Congridae; genus Conger; species Conger conger. The sequence continues at coordinate 34,258,032 of NC_083765.1, read as the reverse complement.
ATCAAAAATGTCAAGAACTCATTGACAACATGGAAGTGAATGATGTCAACACACTGTACTGTACTGTAATACACTGACACACACATTCATTCATCTGTATGTGATTATGTGGGAACAACAATGGCCGTGATGGTAAATTGGAAGATTCCAGACTCATGGCTATGCCTGTTTCTTCCCCTCTTTCATAGACTGGGAGAAGTGTGAGTTGAGTTACTGTTTGGGGGGAAGGATATATACTGCAGACAGAAATAGAAATTAATTATTCTCAACAATGCCTACTGTACAGAAGAGAGCTGTTAATATTCACACACAAGATTAGCAAAACATGAATTTCAAACTGTTTCTGTTGGTAAATCCTGAAAATATAATATATGCTTACGCTTTGATCAATTCACGTGTTTATTTTTTGGAGGCAGTGGGCGTGGTCTCAGGTTAAATCAAAGCATTAGAACTTTTGGAACACTTTTGGAATGAGGGATGTTGAGAACCTCAAGGTACTCATATTTTAAGTAGCAATAGATACATCTAATCTTAATGTACATAATTTAAGGGAGAGGTAACTTCTTTTTTGAAGCCCTATCACATTTTCAGAAAAATCCTACACCTCCACTACCATTTACCTTTACCATATTCAAAGCTTTCTGGTTATTTCTTCCACTTATTGTGCTTTTTCTTTTGTGATTTTGTTTGTGATTTTCATTGTTTTCTTCCAGTTAGTCCTGCCACCACAGAGCCTCTTTTCCCATAGCTCTCTCACTACTTCTTAGGGAGATTAGCTGCTGAAGCACTGGCTGAATGGTTGTCTATCAGTGGCTGTCAGTTGTTTTTCATCAGCTTGGATTGTGAAATAACTCAACTGACTCTGGATTAAATTTCTGACTTGCTAGAAACCAACTAATACTTGCAAGCTAATGTATTTCCAATTGTATGGAGCACATTAAAATAACTGTTATCGTGGCTAAATTTAGTAAAAAAAAAAAAAAATGCATCTAGACTTCTGAGAAATTATCATACAATCTTTACCAGAACAAACAAAACACCAAAAAACAGCGACACAAGGAACAAAGTCTTTGCTTACTTTTCAGCAGCAGACTGTGAGGAGTGGCTAGTCCCAATAGAGTACTGACAGAGGCAGAAGGCATACACATTTGGAGAGAAGAAAGGAGGTAAGAGAGGATACTTGGAAGCTGTTACTGCCCTATGGCCAGCAATAATAGCACTTATATAGACCCATGGGCCGTGGACCGTAAAATGGGAATATGCAGCAAAAACACGGTACCCCTCCAAGAGGACAGGAAATGTAAGTAACTCTGTGCATTTCACGGCCTTGGCATGGCGTGTATATGTTTGCAGAAGGAATACGCGATCAACGTGCAGTGTGACTTCAATCGCATATTTCTTGTCCTGTGTCGTCTCTTTGCCGTAAGAGGGAGAGTTCTGTACATAAAACATGTACGCTCAAGGAACAAAGAGGTTTCGTTTTGCCAGGGAGAGATCATACACCAAGGAAAGGGGCATTTGTTCCCCAGGAGGCAAGCATATATTCACCATGGCATCAGACTGGGGCCGCAAATGCGCAAAGCCAAAGCGTGTGAGCACGGACGGACCAACCTTGGCGAAATATCGCATCCTTGCTGCATAAAGGCACCAAGAGAAAACCATAGACTATTAAATATCCCAAACTCGTTAGTGGACTCGGTGGTCTGTATCTGTCCGTCCTCATACTCCTCTGTGTGCCACTCGTACGGGCTGAAGCGGCTGACCAGGAAGAGCACCACGCTGACCCCGATGTAGGCGAACACGATGCACATCCAGATCTCGTACGCCAGGGGGTCCAGGAAGGAGAAGACCCCCGGTTTGGATTTCTGGGGCTTTTTGATCATGATGGAGATGCCCAGACTCATGAACGGCTTTGAGAAGTCGATCACCTCCTCACGCACCAGGGTGATAGTCAATGGAGCCACCGCTATGTCAGCTTTCTGTTGGAGAGGGGGAAAATGCTTTTCAGTTTACAGTAGGCTACGTTGCTGAAAATGCTTCACGTTGCCTATGGTGTGATGAATCAGAGTTGTGTATTCCTGGTTCTGGGGGGCCCCAAAAGCCAGGTGGAGTAAGTTAACCGCATAATCAAGTTTAATGAATGAGTTAAGCTGAGTAACCACAAAAAACTGCAGACACAGGGATTCCCCAGGACCCAATAAAACAGCAGGAGTGAGTTAACTGCGTAATCAAGTCCTTTAATGAATCAGTTAAGCTGAGTAACCAGAAAGACTGGGACAAGGGTAGCAGAGTCCTATCACACAGACACTCAATGAGCGCTTTATTAGGTAGATCTGTACACCAGCTTGTTTATGAAAATATTCAATCTGCCAATCATGTGGCAGAGAATAAATACATACAAGTATGCAGACATGTTCAAGAGGTTCAGCTGTTTTGCAGACAAAATAGCAGAATGGCAAAGACTTTTGCAGACTTTGAATGTCTGCAAAAGTGGGATTTTCACGTGCGACAGTCTCTAGAGTTTGCAGAGAATGGTACAAAAAACAAAACACATCCAGTGAGCAGCAGCTCTGTGGGCAAATACGCCTTAATGAGAGAGGTCAGTGGAGAAGGGCCAGACTAGTCAAAGATGACAGGAAAGTGACAGTAATGCGAATAACTACACATCACAAATAGGTGTAAATAAATAAGTCAAATACCTAATAAAGTGCTCACTGAGTGTACATAAGAACAGCGACAGAGTATGCTCATCATACACATTAAACTAAGGATTGGATCCCTCCCTCTGTGGGCTCCACTATAGCAAATGTCAACCAACAGGATTTCCAATCACCCCTGATGTGCTCATGGTTTGACTCCAGGCTACGCATTGGCATAGTTCTAAATGTTAAAAAATGAACATATTGAGAAAATGGATGCTCAAAAAGTTATATAAATTTCAAGCACGTGGACATATTTTTAGAATAAAACAATGGTCATGTTGAAAGAAGGATAATCTTCCTTGATATATTTGGAACAATATACAGTATCTAAGAGCCGTGTATTGCCTGTGAGGAAAATCAGAGCAATCAAGGAAAAGGGTTCAGAAACAAGCTTTACTGTATCAAGCTGCCTGTCTTTCAAGCCAGACAAAAGCATGACAAGGAATGATTGTGCAACGAAAACAAGACGACAATAGCTAGCAATTAAATATTGCGCCGAAAAATAGGCAAACCATTTGTTTTGTTTTTATGGCCAATATAATCAGAGAACAGTATTTTCCATTTGATAAAATGGAAAGACATTGCAGGAAAGAAAATAATTTATATAATTAATTTCACATTTGGGGTGTTTCTTTAGATATATTGATCTGAAGATGGGGAAAATATAGATTAAATCTATGAAAAATACAATTTCTTGAAGGCAAAACAATTTGTCTGCCTTGACATTTGACTTGGGGCCTTATAACAGCATGTGAAAGTGCCCTTAGAGAGCATGTACCGAACCAGCCTTGCTGGATGTGATATTTGCTATGTGAGGTATTTTGTCTAACACATTACTTTAAAATAACAAGAACTGAACTTTCCAGCCAGTGGACTGTTTCTATACTGCGCATTATCTTATTTGGGTCATCTTTCTTTCCTGCAGTGCTGTCAATCAACCACATGCCTGTACATATGGTCCTCAGCAGAGAATATTTTTACATCACGCTTTCTCATCATTGAATGTGCTGTTCCACATTATTTATTATTATTGTATACACAGTACACAGGGTTGCTGAATGAGGTGTCATTCAGTACCAATATGCCATTATAGGTCTGTTAATTACCTGTCAAATATTAACAAGTTGAAATGCATGCTATAGAAACATACTGTGTAAGCTGTATTTCATTCACAATGGATATGGTTTAAACTTTTTACGTCACTTATGAAAAGGTTGTACTACTGGTTTGATATTCATGCAGATTACATGCATGGCATATGAACAAGCAAAAAGGCTACAGAAATGCCACATTTTTTGAAAGGCCGATTAATGGATGCTTGCAAGGCTACATTTGAAAACACTGCAGCGTTTAAAGCAGATTTGATTGAATTGTCTTGTTCCTTACCCCATATACTAACTCTCCGACCATCCCATTCCAGATCTTTGTCTCAGCATCTCTGGCTCCATACTTTCCATCTCCAACTATCTTCAGCTGGTATTTGAAGCCACAGTGCTTGGCTATCTCTGCAGCTAAATCCACACAGTAGCCCTCATACCTATCATTGTCCACAAACAGGTCAGAGTTCTTCTTCAGCATCACGTATGGAGCTTCCTGAAATTGGCAAAATGAGAACAAAATTGTTGCGCATTTTGTACGGTTAAAAACAGGAATACGTTTTATACCTAAATATTTTTAATGCATGTACCAATTACTTTGACTATGTGTGCTTGTTGACAGGCACACATTTGTTTGTCCATATATATCAAACAATCCAAATTATTGTAATAGCTTTGAGATAAGAAACTAATAATTACCAAAATTGTAGTCACTATGACCGTCTTATTTTCCATTCCCAGTGATTCATTTGGAAAGATATCTGATTTTGTCACGGCCATTTTGTCAACCTCGTTCCAGTATCCAATCTGGAAAAAAAGAAAGCCAACAACTGGCAACAACTGGAAAAAACACTTTGTTCTGAAACATTGCATCCATGAAAAGAGCCCTGCTCATGGTGCTCTGAAACACTGTGTTCACAGAGAAGACTACTGATGCCTCTACAGTGAAGTTGAACAAATTTCATGCCAGCAATTGAAGTCGGTTTCACTTCAATGGACATTAATTGACAATTCCGTGGAACATAAAAGGAGATGCTTTGTGGTCAAATTACTTTACACTCAGCTGAAAGTGCTCTTTCTTTTGGTATAGCCATACAGTTGCTGCTTTGCAAACAATTTCAAGGACGAATTGTCGACTTTGAGATAAAAGTAATCTGCCAGTAGTCATGTGTCAATAATGAATGAGAGTGGTTTCAAAGAATGGTGAATATAAAATATGCATCCTTCATAATTTTGCATCATTCTTTTTTCATAAAAGGAGGGCAGACAGTCTGCCCTACTTTCGTATTTGAAAGTCAACCCTGCTGCACACTGCGCCACAGTCTAAGCCCTGTTTGTGCTCTCCTTGTGACTGTGTACATGTACAAAAATAGGCCATGAGGAAGGTGTCACCCTACCTTCACTGGGCCACTGTTTTTCAGCTCCATGATATTAACCGTGTAGTTGATCCGCCTCCCGTACTGATCAAACTGAATATTCCCTGTCAGGCCTTCCACACGCACCTAAAGATAACAGAAACAGTGACAGCTCTCTCTTTTTAAACCAGATTTTCTCAGAATCTGGAGTTCCCGGTCCTCTGCGTAATCCTGCTCTTTCCTTTTTCACTGTAATGTCCTCTTTAAATTTGTGCCAGCGCAGTCAGTCACTGCGTCTTTTCTCTCTGCAGTCCTGTTGGAGGCGGCCGCTTCATATGCAGCTGATGCTGCCAGATAGCAAATTCCTTCTGTGCGCTGGGACTGGGGACAGCCCTGTGGACTGGAACTCTCCCTTCCGCCTTGCCTAATTCTACCCTGCGGAGCTGGCCGTCACGGCCTCCACTGGTGCGGTCAGGATTGCACTGTGTGGCAGGCGCATCACTGCAAACCAAACCGATTCCAGCACATTGAAACGACCCTTCACTTAAACCAGTGGACAAAATCCGGCAGGCTAGAGAACTGGGACAGAGGAACTTCAAGATGTTAATGTGTAATGGGGTGTGACAATATCACAGAGTTGCGTGAACCAATTCAAAGACTTCTTTCCATGGCAAAATATTACGATTGGTAATATTTAATAGAATTTAATACAATAATAGATCGTATTATCAGAGCCACTGATAATACATGAAGGTCATATGAACCTTCATTTTCCTATCCTGACGGAACACATTCCATCTGTACTTATAGATCTTGCTTGTCAGTGGTCCAAGAGTTGCATAGTCTACAGTGCATGATCCAATCAGAAACTATCAAAAGTATTATTGCCCTTTCATTATATTTTTAATAACCTTAAAAATGCTCGACTGGCTTTTATATTCCATGATAGTAAAATAACTTCTATCTTATGAAAGAGGCACAAAGCTCTGCTCTCTGATGAAAACAGTCCCATTACAGTGGCTTTTAAAGTCTGCCTCGGATAATGTAATGGAAAGTTAAGCTCTAATTGGTTAGCCACTGCCTGTCAGTCACCTGCCATAGGCCACAGAGCTCTCTGCTTGAGCGTAAAGCCACAAAAACGTGTCTGGTGGGTGCAGGAAGGCTTCACCTGTTTCAGTGCCCGCTCTATCTCCACCCCCTGTGACCAGGGCACGGCAGGATTGGCCAGACAGTCCCCGTTGTTTCCTCTCCTGATGATGTCAATCCTCTGTTTGTACAGGTGTCGAAATGCCTCCGTCATCACCTGCACTGCATCATACGTGAGTGCGGAGGTGTACTACGCAGGAGAAGGGACACAGAGCAGTTACAGCACCCTGGGAAAACCTATACGCCATTCTTACATTTTCAACAAGGACAAGTCGTTCTGGTCAAACCTTTGCCCGTGACTCACCCTAATTTTATTGTCAGCTCCTGGGTACTCTTTCTCCTCTAAAGCCTCCCATCTCTGATCAAACTTGGCCACCAAAGGGTCATCAAAATCAACGATCTGAAATCCGGACACATTCGCACCGCCGTACTGGATTTTTGATAGATCTCCATCAACAAAGCCCTGAAAAATTAGAGGGAGAAATCCAAAAGTGATATACAGATAAAAAAGGAAAAATCCTGTCTGTGTCTGCTCTCTGTTAGGCAAAAAAGCAAGTATTTTTAATTATTTTATTATTTTTAAACACGAATATACTGTATATTTACAGGTCCAGAATGATTTGTACCCTTGGTAAATATGCACAAAAAATACTGTATAAACTGTAAACAAAAAAAGAATTATTAACATAAACTTTATTTTCGAACATGTGTAAAATAGTGTGTTTTATTAATTAATTCAATGGAATCAACTGAAATCTTATTGGCACCCCTGGTTTATTAATTTGTGCAATGACCCCGGCCAAAGCTGACAGCCAGTCTTTTCCTATAACGGTTATAGGAACCGTTCCTCCATCCTCCACTTTTCAAGATCATTGTTATCCTAGGGTTTGCACACAGAACTTAACCATTTTAATTGACCATGTGTTGGCTTATCCCATGCAGATGGAAGTGACTAACTCAAATATCATTGCCAATGTAACTTTGTTTGATTTTAATTACAATAACTGTTTGTTAAAATTGAAACGTGAGAGTAAATGTATTGAAATAAAAGTAGTCTTCCCATATGTTTGATTAGACAGATTATAAATTATTATCTGCATTGTTTATTATATGCCTTTTTTCTTCAATTTCATCAAGGGTTCCAATAATTCTTCAGATGATGGTATATGATAACAAATGGCCAATTAATCTGTATACCAAAAAGTCAATCAAAATTCAAATTAAATACAACAGTAGTAAAAGCATGGCACATACCAAATTTGCAATAATGTAGTGATATCCTTTGACGTGCCTACCAATCGTGATAACCTATTAAGAAAAAGAGGGGTAAGTCTCCATTACAACTCGAGTCAACAACAATTTCTATCCAGTACAATGAAGATGGATAGCAGCTGTGCTCCATATAGATCTCCTTCGATTTTTCATTTGTAGACAGTAATCATAATATTAATGCTGAAATAAAGCATCCAGCACAATATTGCTAGTCATTTTTTACATGAGCACAGCAGTACTCCAGTAAGTCTGGCTATCCTTAATGGAAAAATAATACATTGCAATATAGTAAACATGGAAAATAATACATTTATATTGGACAATATAAAGATAAACGCATTCCACAGAAATCTGTTTTTGGAAGAAAAAAAAAAACTACCATCTGAAAGAGGTAACAATTTGTGCACTTAGCCATACACTGTACTGTGAAGTGCTGTAATGCATTTACTGATCGTGATAGGATTATTTATTTTGTTATAATCCAGTATATCCCATTTCAGTATGGGATACAGGCGATGAAAAGGCTTATGTGAAAAAACCCAGAAAAAGCAGGCAGAAGAACAACAAAGGGAAGTCTGCCAACACCGCCTTGCTTGAACACAGGATGTAGCGCGTGAGTGGGGCAGGGGAATTGGGGTTATTTATAAAATGAATTATATTTGCTTCACACGGTGAGCATACAGCAGCCTGAATTATGCACAAGAGCACTTGGTTTTCCAGTTGTTTGCTTTGTAAAGTGAATGTTAGAGGAATTCATCAACGCGGTGTAAAATTAGCGGGATAAATAAGGCCCAAACAGCACCCCTAGGCCTCCTCCACAGACACACTATTAATGGGCCGTACATGTAGCATGAAGCACTTGACAGTGCCGAGAAAAGAATCCTTGTATTTCCAGTTTGTATAACACCAAGGACTTCTGCACCGAGCAGCTGTTCCAGAAATGTCCTGCTGAGGTACGACTTAGAATTTTTCAGCCTATTTAAAATTTTATCGCACAAGAAAAAAAAAAGTAATTGGCTCTTCGCTCACCTGCTCCATGATATCTTTGACTTTGTCCTGTTCACAGTCCAAGATGACCCTTCTCTCCTTTTTGTTCTCCAGATCTTGGAAGAGTGAGCGGTATGCCTCGTCCTTCTTCTCGTCTTTAAGATTGCCAACGTTTATTGCCGTCACCTGCCATTTCTTCTCTGCGGCTGTGTCCAAAACGACCTGAAGGGTGGATAAACCTGGTGGGGGAAAATAACTCTGAGCTTTGTGCCTTTTTATGCCGCAGATGCCATTCTATATGTAAATACCCTGAGATGCAGTCAAGTCATTTTGCGTGTAGGCCAAGGATTGTCCATTTCTGACAAATTGCTGGCAAATTATTTATGTGTATTTTATCCTGTAACCTTTTTGATCAAAGGGAGTCTTCCTTAGATCAGTCAAAGACAAAAGATTCATCCAAATCTATATTCACGCACAAAGCATTTGTTATTAATCAACCCAGGATTAGGAAAAGTTAAATGGTCACATTTCATTTGACAAATGTTGCCCATTTACACGCTATTTATGTTCATGCATAGCTCTTAGCCAAAACGCAACTGACTCAAAACACATTAAAATGAAACATTACTCTGCAGGAGACCAAAACACGCTGAATAATGAGTAATGAATCTTCTTCAGTAGGATTAATACTGACTGGTGACTGTTTCACTGGATTACATGGACTTTTTACCAGTGTTGTTGGGGTTAGATTATCTGAGCCTGGATGAAGGAGCACTGACATTTTGTTAGAATATTCTTTATTAGTCTATGATTAACATATTTCATTAACAATCTACACATCAAATGAATTTTGTGAGGCAAGAGAATAAACTATAAAAGCGGTAACAAGAGCCAGTCAGCAGGCGAGAATTACTTCTGTGCACGAACACAAAAAGCATTCATACAAAGTCGAGGTTTCATTTCCTCCAACAGGCCTTCATCTTTTCTTCCACCTTTTTCTACATGCGCTGGGGCCTTGACGATGATGATGTCACAAAAGAATAATGACAAAAGTGGAGCTGTTCATTTGTGTGGTGAAGCTATGAGCTTTCCCACAAAATGGTGACCCTCCTTTGAGCAGAGTATGAAGAGTGAGAGCGCTTCATTCAGTAGATATAGATCAGCAGTGTCCCATGAATAGCTGTGGTTTCAGGCAGACGCGACGACATATCAGAGTTTTGCCGAAGCACAAGACCCGTTGTGCAGGATAATGCAGCAGTGTAGATGCTGTAGAGAATCAGCCGTCCTATTGGTTAACACATCAGCAAATCTGCACACAGTAGCTCGTCGTCAATGGCACAATATCCCAAATCACAGTTTACCATAGAAACAGAGGTAAGGGCATAACAGTGGTTAGATGGGTCAAGCACTTAACCTGAAAAAAAAATCCAGCCATATAAATAGATTGTGTGTAAGAACCGTGAACTGTGAAAGTTGCTCTAAATAAGAAAGTCTCATCAATACCTAAATTTGTGTAATAGTTTACAGCTCTCCCACACAGGTGCACCATGTTCTTTAGGCTAGAGAGACGGTACTCTCCGTCATAATGGTGTGTTTCATGCTGCATCTGCTGATGCTACTCACTAAAATGCTAATTCATTGAGTTAATTCAACAGCAGTTGGTTTTTATTTTGTCTATCGGTACAATGTAATGCAAGCATTTCAGGTCTCTTAAGTGTTTCTGTTGTCTACTATGAACAGACAACGGAAAGCTCTAAGGCCACAAAATCAATGTGTCATAGGAGACGTTTTATTTGGATATGGAGGATGTTTGGAAGGGAATGTGAATTAAGATGATGCTCATAAATTGAGATGAAAATTCATATGAATTTGGGAGATTGCTTTCTGTGAGGATTGCCACTGAAAACATAGAACCTACATGATTTTAGTCTAGAGTCTAGAATTTTTCTAAATGGCTAAACATCTAGCATTAGATTACATCGAGATGACTTACACTTACATAAACTATACAAAAAAACAAAAAAAAAAAAACAAACCAACAAAATCATAATCTGCATTAGAATATTATGGTCGGCTTACCAGAATTTATCGGCTTAAATATATACACTCAGGGAGGTTATATGCGTTATGGAATGAGAACATGTGCCAATATCCACAATATTTGCACAGCTAGCGGGGTGGTTGAGGAGTGCCGCAACACCCCCTAGCTGTGCCAATATCCACGATATACCACAGGTTCGAGTTTCATAACGCTTTTATAAAACGGTTATGACATTCATTCATTCATTCATTCATTCATTCATTATCCTAACCCCCTTATCCTGAACAGGGTCGCAGGGGGGCTGGAGCCTATCCCAGCATACATTTGGCGAAAGGCAGGAATACACCCTGGACAGGTCGCCAGTCCATCGCAGGGCACACACACCATTCACTCACACACTCATACCTATGGGCAATTTAGACTCTCCAATCAGCCTAACCTGCATGTATTTGGACTGTGGGAGGAAACCGGAGTACCCGGAGGAAACCCACACAAACACGGGGAGAACATGCAAACTCCACACAGAGAGGGCCCAGCTGACGGGGATTCAAACCCAAGACCTTGCTGTGAGGCGGCAGTGCTACCCACTGCACCATCCGTGCCACCCTGGTTACGACATTTATCTTTCTAATTTCACTAAAAAAAGACAATAAAAACTTGAAATTAATGTCTTTTTAATGGAACTATGTTTTATGGTAATTGTATTCTTCCACTGAACAGTAGCTTATTGGTTGCTAAGCAACGGTATTGCAAATGTTAGCTCGCAATAATGTATCCCCACTCCACTATCGAAGCAACGGTACTCCCCACTGCACTAACATTAGCTAAGCAACGCTATTTCAATAATGTATCCCCACTGCATGAATGTTAGCTAGCTTGCAAGTTTTTGTTGTATACGTTTATCAGGACACTGCCAGATAACGTGCAGGTATTGAAATAATGTGTCATTATTACGTCGCAGGGGTTTGGTGTTCTTCGATAAGAGGATGTTGCCTAAAAGTTGTATTTTCGTTCCTGCTCCTTTCCAAATCAAAGGACACTTTAAACTCACTAATTTTATTTTACTTTACTTACTAGAGGCAAGATGCTGATAACACTAAGTTACGTTCATTTCGATTACAAAGTACATAACGGTGATCTACAAACGCGGAGTAATTTTAAAAGATATGTGAAGATTCCATTTAGGCGTGCGTATATCGTGGATATTGGCATGGCTGGAACGCAAACTAATCAATATAGACAATGGACCGGACCTATCCGTTGTATAAAAGATCTTATCTGAATGTTTGCACTCATAAAAATACTCACATACACAGGCATACTCTACACTTAATCTAAAGTGAGGGAAAAAAATATAACAAACCATTAATCAAAGGTGAAAAACATAGCATGAAGTCCAAAAATGATATGCAGTGTATTATTTCAACCTTTGCTCAGGGATGGAACAACAGTGTCCTGCCTGAGATATGAACCAAGGTTTCAAGTGTCATTTGTGGAGTAGGTCCAGACACTAATGATATTGAATGTATTTAACTGAACATAAAATGTATAATAATACCTTTGGGTCTTTAGTAGTCAGGAACTGCTCGTAAAAGGTTTTAGTATATTTTCTTAAACTCTAAGTTATCCCCTTTCCGATATGAAATACTGCCAATGATGCTGCCTTCATTATCTGGTGCACCACTTGTCTCCTTACAGGCAGGCTGTATTTGAGAAACGTATTAATGAATGAAGCTGGTGACTTCCAAAAAAGGGGCCCCCTCTGGTGGTGACATCAACACTCTCCAGGAATCAAAGTGCAATGATTGACAGCTCCAGTCTTGGAGGGCCAGAGCGCCGTGGGTTTTGGAGTTTCCTTCGATCAACGTCGTATTTACACTGGGAGCACCAGGTGACCTGTCTTCTCAATATTGACTTCCATTTAATCCATTAAGAGATTAGGAAGGATAAAACCAGCAGAGTCCTTGGGGCTCCTGGGCCCCCAGTGCCTGTGTCTGAACCACTGCACCATTCTTACTGGCTGTTTGCCTTGTGCAAGAACCAATCAAGATTGTCACTTATTATGTCAACACTTTCATCCAATTTGCTTTTGTTCCGTTTTATCTATTTAGATCAAATCCAAGTGTGTGCACCTTGACTTTTGCTGGGTCAGTTGAGTCCACTGAAAAAGATCAAGTGGGGACAAGCAAGTGGCACCTGTTCAGAAACAGACATGTGACTCAATGCTCTGAAGTGTTTTTACTGCAAAGTGTGTTCATGTGTGGGAGTGGGTGGGATTGATGCGGGTGACTCAGCAGAACAATGGCTAGCAATGACATTATGTCATCATTAATAGTTGCCTGTGTCATATGTTTATGTTCTTCACAGTATTTTGTTCCCTTTCAGCTTTTCTTTCTCATGAGCCAAATATATTTGTAGTGGTATGTCTTGTTCACTTAATAATTATACCATCATAACCATGCCGAACCATCGTTGTAGCTTCATAATGCAAAAATAGACAACATAATGGCCATTATCAGCACTTAAAATGGCCACCTCCAAACTACACCAGCCCCCCACATAAGTAAAAAGAAGAGAGAGTGAACCCTTAGCTCAGATGTCAACAATATAAACAAAATACATTATTACAAAACTGTTTACTGTAACTGACAAATCACCTTACAGTACAAACACATTAAAAATATACATATTTTCCCAAATATCATCCGAAACTGCAGGCTAATGGTAATCACTTCCTGATGAACCATATAGCAAACGAGTATTGCAGGAGTAGTACTTTATTAATAATCTCAAAGGTGGTCAAGGATGTTTTTACATCATCCCTGACATTATGCATTTTTTACTGGATAATAAAATATATTTTTTATTAGACCACTGTTCCTTTCAGGCACTCAAAGGAGTATCTCCAAGCAAATTCTGATGAAAAATATCTGGCAAATATTTCTAACATTCCTACAGAAACATAACCAAACATTGAAGTTCAATTTTACAATGTCGCTGTCAAGTAAATAATATCCAGGCCAATGATTTGGACAAGCTTCTGCAATTTTCTTCATTTTCATATTCTCCCCTGCATTTCCGCCCTCCCAGTTCTACAACCAAGATGAAGTGTAGAAAGTGCACCCAAGGAACTCTAATATAGAATTCCTCTATTGAAATACATGCCAAAAAGAGGCATGCCAAATGTTTGAGAGGTAAATCATTGCAATATTGATGAAAAAAGCAAAAATGTGCCAGTGCCGGCGGTGCCGTGGAGTCGCGTAAGGCCATATCGTCGCCCAGTGAGGCTTCACCCGGTTGGGCAAACCCTGTCTCATCATGCACAAGCCACACTCCAGCTGAGCAGGCACCTGCAATCTGCCCACGGCAGCGGTGTCAGCATCTCAGCCGCTGGATCGCAAAGTGGCAGGAGATCACATGTCCTCTGGAGGATGTGTGCCCACCGATACCACAGAGAAAGATGTGGACATGGGAGGTGCCCATGGAAACATCATTGGGGTGAACAATATGGCAAAAAAATGGAGTTGAAAGGAACCATCATACTACTGATTGACAAGAAGACTCAGTCACACAGACCACTTATAATACTTGTAATGGTAGAGATAAAAATCCTTGATTTTTGCATGCAGATAAAGCATTGCCCACGCAAAAATTATATGCATATTTATACTGTAGGCAGAGTATAATCCATTCCAACTCTGCATTCAGATAAGCACCATGGTGTATCTCTCTGTGTGTTCGTGTGAATCACATAGCAACAACTGATTTTCGCAGTAAAAATAATACATTTCTGTTGTTTTTAGATCTTAATAAAGAGAGCAGTTATCTTGCCTCTTTCCAGAATTCATATAAATACTAGTTCACACCTTTTTCTTTTGCAATTTGTATGTTCTGCCACTGAATAAGGAGCAATATATAAACATGAATATGATGTAATGTTGATGTAATTGTTGTCAGTCTCATTATTACTCCAAATAATGAGTCACATGGTCTGAGTGAGTAACTAAACAGAGCATACATTTTTTTTAGCTCAGCAGAAATGAAGGTAATCTCAATGCTGTTTTTCACCTATCTACTGTTTGTTGCTTGATTCCAAAAGGGAATGTTAATCTCATGATACATTTCAGTTAGATTAGGTCATCAAATCTGTCCCTCAAATACAAATCCAGCCCTGGTTTTCTTTTCTCATGGGTAATGAACTGAACAAGTAGTGCTACCAATAGGCCAGACTTCACACCAACAGCAGTTCTCCACCCTAGAGGACCATGATTTAATGATGCCTGCATTCGATTATCATACAGAGAAACTATGAGCCTAAGGAATACATGTAGTTATTCTGTTGGGTTCCTTAACATCTTATCAGTCTAGGGTCTCTTGCATAGCCTCAGATAAAGGCATTGTCCAACTGGTGCTTAACACCATTTCTTAGCTCAATTTTATACCACGTCCGGCTGACATACTTCCGGTTTGGTAGAAATACGTTCATAAATAAGTTTATAAAAAGCACTATTTCTTGTTGTTGCATAAATGCGTTGCTAGGTCATTTCAGCACCAAACTAATGTACAACATGGCACACTTCTTGTACGGGGTTTCGTACCCTTTCCAACAAGGTATAATGGTGTTATATTCAAAGTGGAAAGGGTTAAATCTGGGCTACAAGGGGCATTCACATCTCCAGTTCCTTAGATTTTATGTCCCCATTGAATTTGTTGAAGAGATGTTACAGCCAATATGTATAATCTACTGAAATGGATTTTCCACCGTGATCTAACCACATAAAACAAGAGAACAGCAGTAGGAATATGCTAATTATAGCCTAATTCATGAATAAAATGTATTTATAATACACGCCTGGAGACAAGTAATTGAAAGCTGCAGAAGGTAAAGTTTACAGACTAAAACCATTTTATGCTAACTAAGAAAGTAGCCTCTTCAGCAGTAGCCAGAAACTAGTCTTCTTGTGATTTGGACAATGGTTATTTTGAGTCATTTTTGCAGTAAATAATCCCCTGCTTGATCGGCCTCTTGATAGGCCAGCAGAATGGTTGGATAAGGACCATAATTTGTGTTCGTACTTAGTACTGTAAAAGTTTTTAATGCCTTCTTTTGGTTGTTAAATGAATATGAAATCGTCCAATTGTTCATTTTAATACTGTAGATGCAGTGGAATTGTTTCAGGATTCAATCTAATCACAGTTCCTGAATGCTCCTTATTCAAGAAATAATAATTACATTGCTAGCAGCACATATTTAACAAAGCTCCCTGTGTAAAGTACATTTCTCAGACTATTTCAACCCTCAAGCAACATATCAGCAGTGTTTCAAAGTAGGAAACAGGGAGTTAAAAGATTCCCTTTTTCTTCAGCAATTTTCATTTAATTCTGTCTCAGCAGTATCCAAGAGAGAATGAAACTAGAGGAAAGGGTAATCAATGCCCAGTACTGTATCTCCAAACAGAATTAGTTAGATTGCAGTAAAGATCATTGATTTTGTGTGCAATTGGTATGTCTGCTTCAAAAGCCTGCTGTGGTTTGTCTTCCTGCACTTACTGTATTTACCTTTCCAAATCTAATTTAAAGTTAAACACAAACCCCAAATTCAATTTGTTATTCACTTGTAAACAACCAATCAGTAAACAACCCCTTGGTGGCTCTCATTTTCTCTCACAGCCCATCTTAGAGGATTAATATATTCAATATATTAATAATGATATTCATTACATCTGAAATGTTGTCTCTCCCACACCTTTCCATGCATTAATTATACACACATTTACCTGAAGGAAGAAAACACATCAAAGGTGTGGATTTGAAAGAAGCAATGAGTCATTGTTTCCGGTTGGTTTGTTTTAAGGTACGCTCCTGATTGTGTGCTGGGGGTGCGCAGCGGTTGGGGAAAACACCCCACGGGGCGCGTTCTGTCTCTTCTGATAACGGGGTGTCACGGTTGATTTCAATTCTAGGACTAAGGAGTTGGGAATTTATATGGCCAGCAACTCCAGCAGAATATAGACCTGACCGTCATGCCTGATAATGTAGACTGAAACATACACTCAGTGAGCACTTTATTAGGTATTTATTAGACATATTTTTTAGACTTCTGCTGCCATAGCCTATCCACTTAGAGTTATGATGCGTTGTGTGTTCAGAGATGCCCTTCTGCATAACACTGTTGTAATGTGTGGTTATTTGCGTTACTGTCAGCTTCCTGTCAGCTTTAACCAGTCTGGCCATTCTCCTCTGACGTCTCTCATTAACAAGGCATTTCTGTCTGCAGAACTGCTGTTCACTGAATTCTTTGCAAACTCTAGAGACTAGTGTGCATGAAAATCCCAGGAGATTAGCAGTTTCTGAGATGCTCAAACCACCCTGTCTGCCACCAACAATCATCCAAGTCACTTAGATCACATTTTTTCCCCATTCTGATGGTTGATTTTAACCATAGCTTCACCAACATTAACTGAAGCTCTGGACCCATATCTACATGATTGTATGCATAGCACTGCTGCCACACAATTGGCTGATTAGATAATCGCATGAATAAGTATGTGTAATAAAGTAAAAATGTTCCCAATAAAGTGCTCGGTGAGTGTATGTGAGAACATTACAGGAGACGTTCTTTGCGTACAGAAGCAGACATGTTTATGTGATTCATAGATGCGGCGTTTTGACAATATGTGGAAACAGCATATCATGATTCAGAAAGGGATTGGATTACGTGGGCATTTTGTGTGGGATATTTTGGACCTCCTTCCTTGCTGGGCTGGATACAAATATCAGCAGGGCACAAAACACTAAAAAGTAACAAAATACTTCATGCTTATATTGTAATGTACTTTAATACAAATGTTATCATTGATATGTATTTCTGTAAACATGTTATCACTAATTCAACACCTGAATTTAACATTTTTTTTGCCAAGCCACCCCGTAGTTCAATGTTTAAGCCCACACTGTAGTAAACTCAGTAAGACCAGGCCTTCAGCTGAGCAATTACAAAAGCAATATTTAGTTCTGAATAGCTGTAAATTATATCAAATTAACAGCTGGATTCCACTAAATGTAAACTCTGGGCATGAAGTGAAATTCTATTTATTATTATTTATTTATTATTTTAAAATAATCATATAACAGTGTTCAATTCATGAATTCAATGTACCATGCATGTATTTTGCAAGAAACTAAACATGTTTTGAGCATGTTTACATTGATTGTTTGATATTCTGCTAAAATACCTGCCAATTCATTTTTGTCCCGAGTAAGTCTTGATCACAAGAACCATATATTCTACTATACTGTAAACTACAAGGGATATTCAATAGAAATACCATCTCGTGGCCATTTCATCACTATACAAGCAACCATTTACTATGCACCTTTTTTAAAATAAAATAAACCAAACTGCAAAACCTGCTGCTTAGATGCTTATTTAAAATCCTCAGTTCAGTTTAACTCCGTTCATCCAATTGCTTACTTGTTGAACTTAGTCAGCTGGCATGAACTTGATCAACCCATCACTCCTTGCCAGTCACACACAAGCCATGCAGATAAAGAACATTTACGCCTTCACACAATTATTGGTTCTGTAATCACACCAGTTTTAGCACTTGTCATCTGAGAGACTCAGGTTACTTAAAATGGAAGATGCAAACTACAGAGAGCACAGAAGGTGAAGAAATGTGACACATCCATTCAGAAAATAAAGCGACTCTTGATTTGTGTTTATTCATGTGCTCTACATGTACTTTAATGTCTTTATGAATCAATTCTGCATTTTGTTCTGTCAGAAATGATATGGTCCAGGCAGTGGCGCTTTGCCCTTCTTTGTCTATATTTTGACTTAATGTCGGCTAACCGACCACAGAGACAAGACTGCTTAACGTCAGGAACAACAGAATCTCCCTTGGTATTCCCCACAGCCGTCACGGAACAGAGCAGAAAATCGTATCTGAGTGCTCTGTAATCGAATTCGGCTGCAAACACCAATAGGCCAGTCATAGCGGAGTTCCAGTGAATGTGACCATGAGGTCCATCATTGTCACAGCATAAATTTGTGCTATCACAGCCTCTCCACTTTGAAAGTCTGAGAGTAACCCAAGCCATGGAATACACAGTGGTTACAACACAGAACTATGTTCTGTACCGAACTGGGCCTGTTATGGGTCAATTTTTGACATATTCTTAGAAATGGACACATTGCAAACTGCATCAAATTTGGTGTTTTGACACATTGACAGTGAAGCTTATATTGCAACCCATTGACTTACCTCGATCACTATCATACAGATAGGCAAACTTGTCCCACTTGTAGTACTCAATCAGGCTAAGAAGGGGTCCTTTGATGTCTGGCCGCATTTGTAAAATGAACTGCTGCAATCCATCGGCAGGAAAGCTTGGTGTGATGAAAGAGACGTGCAGCATTGAACAAAATGACGTTATCGTGTTGACGGACTTCTTATCATAAAATCCAAAAATCGCATAAACTCCTCTTGAGAACTGGGAGCAGACTAAAAAGAGAGGAAAACAATAATTAGTAAGGAAGTAAAAAATATTATCATCATAAACATTGTCATCATCATCATCATCATCATCGTCATTGTCATTGCTATCATAGTTAATGCACTGGAGAAAGGCACAGTATTGAAACAACTCTGAGAATTTAGCAAATATCATCAACAACTTTGTTTGGCAACATTATCAATCATTAGTAATTTAATTAAAATCATATGCATTAACACATTTCAAAATGTTATTGTTATTATATGTGTAAGATTTATGTTTACTATATTTTTCATAAGGGATAGATATTTGAAAAATAGTCCCTGTTGCTGAGAAGAAAAAAAAGCTTTGTTCAGCCTAAAATTTTCATTAGTTCACCATTGCCAAAAGGAAATATAATGTTAGGCTATTAACTAATGTTTGCTTCCAAAATAATGGTAAGCAATTGAAATTTGACGCTGTTTTCCAGACTTTAGTGCCATGCAACTGAACGGAGTATGGCTGGCCCTTCCCATTTTGAAAGACCTCAGTATTTACAGAGTTTTATAGCACTGTACTGTAGCTGTCAAAATCAGCTGGCATGTCTCGTTCTTGCAGCCAGTCCTGAAAAATGGCAATGGCCCATGTAGTTATTTTTTGGTGTTTGTCATTTCCTATTTGGTCGACCTGTTCCTTCAAGCTATATGTAGCTTACAGAGAATATCAGTGTACTGAACATATTTTAGCCTCTCGAGGCGTTCCATGTCTAAGTGCACTCAGTGAGAAATGTATTAGGTATTTATTTGACTTATTTTAAGACTTATTGGTCTTCTGCTGCTGTAGCCAATCAACTTAGTGTTGTGTGTTCAGAGATGCTGTGTGTCCAGAGCTTCTCTTCTGCATACCACTCTTGTAATGTGTAGTTATTTGTGTCACTGTCATCTTCGACCAGTCTGGCCCTTCTCCTCTGACCTCTTTCATTAACAAAATGTTTTTGCCCACATAACTGCTGCTCACTGGATGTTTTTTGTTTTTTGCACCATTCTCTGCATACTTTAGACACTATGTAAAAATCCCAGGAAATCAGCAGTTTCTGCGAAACTCAAACCACCCTGTCTGGCACCAACAATCATTCCATGGTCAAAGTCACTTTGATATAATTTATTCCATATTCTGACATTGGTCTTAACAACAGCTGAACCTCCTGACTATGTCTACATGTTTTTATGCAGTTACTGCCACATGATTGGCTGATTAAATATTTGCATTAACAAGCTGGTGTACAAGTCTACCTAATAAATTGCTCAGAGTGTACATTCCTCTTCCTTCTTTGGAGTGAATTACAGCCAGTAAAAGTTTGATCAATCTCTCCTCACCCACACGTGTGTTGCAAGCTATTTTATTATTACCGCCTAGGTTAAAACACTCAGTTACATTATGTTTGAAACATATCTAGTTTTTAAGCTTTTAAACACTGTATGTCAAAGTCAAAGTTACATCGGAGTTGTGCATGGTTTGGAGGCTAGCCAGGCTTACACCGTTCGTTCACCAGTCATAAACAACCAAATCAGCTGCGTATGTTAATATTAGCCCCGGAGTTTTGTTAGCCCAGTGTCTGTTGTCTCCCAGCTTTACATAACTTTCGCGATTAAACTTTGAAGCAGTTTTTCTCAAAAACATGGTTTGGTGGGACTTAAAATGCAACGCGACACAACTCCCGTGATATCTGGAGTAAAAAGATTACTTTGGTATCGTTAGAAAGCTTACATTCAGGTAGGTCACATATTTTTGTCACCAGGTAGGCTATGATAACTGGACTACTTGCATGAATTAGAAATGCATTTCATAGTAGTAGATGATATTTTAGCTGTGAAACAATTCTACACACCTATTCGATTTGTTCTCGTTAGCAAGGTTATAAGAAATGAATCACCACCCACGTGACACATATTGGCCAATCATAATGCCATATTGGCTCTAGGTGGTCGGTTATTTTTCAGTGCCACGGAGTAAAAAATGCACTATGTTGGCTTTTAACAAAGATTTAGTTAGACATAAAAACATATGAGCTGTGTGGAGAAATGTCATGGTATTGTGGCCTTTTAAGTTTGAAATATTTTTTTTTAATATACAAACTTTACAGTATGTTTAATGAATAAACCTGATGGAAGGTTGCAAGGACCATGTCTAATTCCATCACACCGCACCAGAGACCTGTTTTCTGTGTATCAGATTAATTAACAGGAAGATGTTTTTGATAATATATAAATAATTCAACATGGTGGGACTTAAATTTCATGCAAAATTGCTCAGGGGTTCTGCACATTCAAAAATCCCATGTTAAACTTGATATGACCAGCATGCAAAATGAGAAGATACCTGTAGCGTACTACAGATTACATTACATGACATGCTATTTATTTAGTTGAATAGACTAAGCAGGGGAGAAAACTCCCTGGAGCAATGGGGGGTTAAGGGCCTTGCTCAAGGGCCCAACAGCTGTGGTTTTTATCAAGCTACACCGGGAATGGAACCGCCAACCTTGCCAGTCCCAGTCATTTACCATAACCACTAGGCTACTGTCAATCTGTTAAAATTGAATTTTGAGATATGAGATATGAGCTGTTTTTCCATATTCAGTGTCAATATACAGTACATGAAGGAGGCGGGGTTATAAAGAAATACAAGCTAGTCTGTCGCATTTTAACTCTGGTACCAAACATATACAATATACACTCAGTGACCACTTAGGTATTTATTAGAACTATTTGTGACTTATTGGTCTTCTGCTGCTGTAGCCCGTCCAACTCAAGGTTCAAGGTGTTGTGTTTTCAGAGATGTTCTTCAGCATACCACTGTTGTAACGCATGCTTATTTGAGTTTTGATCTACTCTGGCCATTCTTATCTGACTCATCTTATTAACAAGGCATTTTCACCCACAGAACTGCCCCTCACTGGATTTTTTTTTCAGGAGATCAGCAGTTTCTGAGATACATAAACCACAATGCCTGCCACCAACAATTATTCCACTGTCAAAGTCACTTAGATCACATTTCTTCCCAATTCTGATGTTTGAACTGAACAACAACTGAACCTCTCAACCTTGTCTGCATGCTTTTATGCATTGAGTTGCTACCACATGATTGGCTAATTAGATCTTATACAAGCTGGTGTACTGGTCTACCTAATAAAGTAGTCTGTAGTAGAGTGTATATGACAAATATAAAATATGTCAATGTTCAATGTAATCTTATTCTGGAATACCAGAGACAACATGGGAGTTCTTCTGTCTGCCCAAGATTGTGAAAATAGTGTTCATGGCAATAGTTCAGCATCTCCCTGTCTCTCCTTCTCAATTATTTTGAATACCAAAGCACTTGAAACTGTTCTACTTTCACAATGAGGTAAGAAACTGCACCACTGCAGTCAGGCACAAGAACACATACATTATATCCCGAGAGATCATTTATCAACAAGGGGAAAAAACACAACTACAATTGATTCAAACCTTTGATTAATATCACTGGGTTAGAGCTCTGCATATAGAACATTTGGCAAATATGCCGTTAATCTAATTATGACATTTTTGTGTCATCGGGTTTTATTGACTTGGGGAATGTATTGGGTTTATGGCAATTAAGATAATATCTAATTTCCCACAAAAAATCTAACCATCGGTTTCTTTTGATAATTGCAAAAGTCATCCTTTCTTTTAACGATTTGTTGCAGTTGTTGCCTTTTTGTGGAACATAAGACCATTATGCTAATTATATGAGTATTTTATATATATATTTTTTAAAATTATTATTATTATTTTTTTATTTTTTATTGCATGTTGTACATTTCGTACTTCATCCACTCATGAATGGCTCATTGAGGTTTAAGATTTTATTTAAAATACTAAATTTCCATTGATGACCTGAGAAATGACCCCCACCCCTGTAACCCCTATCACCTTCCTTTATTCTTGGTAAAATATTCTCACTTTCACTTTACAGGGCTATACAGAATCTTTGCAATCTTGTAAACTTGTCAACTACAATCCTATCAATCCTGTGGATCGTTCCAATATCTTAACACAGCACACACAAATGCACACACACACACCAGTTAGCATTCTACTGGCGAGTAATACTGCAAACACAATAGAATCCATCCCCCATGATTAATGTCAGCTAGTCTTCTGTAGCATCGATGAAGGCAGTCTCAGCTGACAGGAGCTCAGGATAAATAAATAAAGGGGAATAGATTCAACAAACCAAGGCACAGCACATAAAGTATATACCTCACCCCCAAAAGTCTGCAATACACAGTACATAAAGTAGCTGTGTACCCCA
>NC_083765.1:33562116-33567116 GCF_963514075.1 Conger conger | reverse complement strand
GAAGCTGTCAGATGGCAGAACAGGGCTAGTGTTGCATACCTGCACATAAACACAAGTGTGTCTGTGTTTATGTGCATGCATGTGTATGTGTGTGTGTGTGTGTGTGAGTGTGTGTGTGTACGTGTGTGTATGGACGGCACTCAGTCACCGAACGCTTGCACCCCCCAGGTGCTGAAAGTCTGGAGGGTCGTGACCTCATGGCTCTGTGATGTCATAACCTGTCCCTACACTGGTCTGAGGGCAGGTGAAGGTCCAGAATGCATCCTGATTGGCTGGTCGCTCTCTACTGGTACACCAAGACAAGTGATGATGCTAAAAGGGTACAGTCTGTAGGGAGTTACTGCATATCCAGCTATTCACAAACATGAGAAGAAATCTTAAGCATCTAATGGGAGTACATAAGTGTGATATGTAAAATAACAGACAGTTGTGACAAGGAAAAAGCAGAAAAAGAGTTATTATTTCAGACAAGATAAGCTGAAATACCTTCAATTTCTGCAGCCACAAACATACCAGAATCCACTATATATTGCCAGGATCTGCCCACACTGTCCTGCATTGCTAGGGTGAGTTTTTTCCCAGTGCGTCTCTACTCTGTGCTTAGCAGGTATCCAGTGTCCGCAGAAGCAGGCATCTCTTTTGTTTTCTGCGGGCATTTTTACGGCCTCGCCGCGTGATTTATTCGGCCATTTTGCAGGCGGCCGACACTCTTTCCATCACCTGGCCTTACGGGTAATCCTTGGCCCTTCGGATGCTAGCCACTACCTAGGACTGATGGTTGTTTCAGGCACTGGCGCTGTAAAAGGAGTGTTTTAAACACACCCAGGACACTCCCTGACACTCTGGGGGAGTAAGAGCAGTGGAATGGTGTACAGCACAGACTGAAAAGCCGGGACTCGTAAAATGTGTTTCTGAGGAAGGATAAAACCAAGGACTGACTCCACATCAAGGTGAAAAATGGCAGTGGTGGGACAGGTGTATGGACCCCTGTACCTCAGCTCAGATTTTCACACCATTTAAACTTCCTGATTAAACACTATGATAAAGGTGTGAAGCTAAATGTTTCAAAATGGGATTTTTTTTCACTATAGCAGAAGGGAAAGAGAGAGAGAGAGAGAGAGAGAGAGAGAGAGAGAGAATATCTGCTGAAAAACAGAGCGAGAGAGTTAAAGAGAAAGCGAGAAGAAAAAGACAGGTGGGGTAGAGAGAGAGCAAGACAGTGAAATAGAGAGAGCAAGAGAGAGGGATGGGGTAGAGAGAGAGAGAGAGTGAGAGACCGCTGGCCCTTTCTCTGCAGGCTGACGGGAGGAGATCACAATCAGCTGGGCTGATTAAAGAGGTGGCGATCGCAATTACACTCCCACTAATCAGGGCTGTGAAGTGATAAACAGGCTCTTAAATGAACTGTGAATGCTGACCTGCCCCCGTGAAGGCCCTTCAGTGCCTGTACATTACTGACCCGGTGCCTCTCACAGCGCCAACAAAGACAACCACTCCCAACATGTTTGACTAATCGCACCAGCTAAAGAACATGTGATCCAGTATCAGCGAAACCTCAGTAATTACAAACATGCAAATGTCTACCGACTAATAGGGCGAATTATACTGTTTACCTGTGTACCCATGGTTATTCTTACACAATTCAATCAATCAATTTCATTTCATACCGTGCTCTTCACACCAAGGGGTCGCAGGGTGCTGAACATTAACATTTACAATGCACTAATAAAACATTTCATTTTCCGTTGAATTTTCAAAATTGGAACACGAGTTTTGCTTCGAGGCAGAAGAGCGGTGTACCAGCTGGAACTCAAAACCAAACTCCCCAGCCAATAACCTGACCCCGTTAACCACCACGCCGCAGACTGCCCAATTAGGGCCGGAGGAAAAAAGCAGTAGATTGAGACGTAGCGAATAACCAGCGCAGACGGGGCGCTCCTGTCCCTCTCTCCGCTCTGTTCCCCGCTCTGTTCGTGAGCGGCCTGTCACAGCGTGAGGGTCGTTAAGAGGCTCCGGGGGAGACGCCCGGGCGCTGATTGCGCCGTTTGAGCGGGAGAGCTGGCGTGAGGCTGAGAGTTTATGGTGGCAGACAGCGTAATGATGCACTCTCGCTCCAGTGCTTCTTAAACAGGCAGAGCGGTACCTACTGGGGGCAGGTTCCCATTCCTACAGTACAGTCCACTCAACACAGGTATTATGGTTTAAGCCCGCACTTATTAACGAGTATTTTTCTCAAATGGAAAATGCTAGCTGATTTAAAGTTTAGTTTTGCGTGACAAGTGAAACTGTCTTACCCCATTGACAAATCTTGAAATTAGTCAAATTATCTCACCTCATAGACAATATGTCTTTTTTTATGTAACAGAAATAAGATATTACGTCTAAATATACTAAATAGACTAAAACACCTTAACCTCTTAACACTTTTATGTGAAGCGTTTTTGAGTATAATTTTAGTTTTTTTTGCAGTGCATCAGCAGCGTATCCCCAATGCTTATCATCGGTCCTAAATGCAACAGTATTCAGTATCAGTTCATTTGGGGTCAACAACATATGCATCCACACCCAGACATACAAAATATTTATATGATGGTGAATAAAAAAAAAAGATGTTTGTCCCCCCCCCCAAGGCACTTAATCGCCGGTTAAAAGGCAGCCATTTTGTATTCAAATGCTTTAAACCCTGGCACACATCCAGCTTGTGCATTTCCATCAATAACTACGGGCGTAAAGAAGTGCAGGCGTATCGCTTTATTGCCGCATCTTTAGCAGGAAGAGCTTCTGGCCATTAGAATGGCACCAAAGTGCTCCCCGGTGTGTTATTCTCTAATTGCGATATGAGAACAAGAATGATGCCGCCATTATTATGCAAAAGATAATACCACGCTTTATAATGCATAAATGATCACTCCCCAAGTAATTTAGATGAGCGGCCTCTCTTCCTCTGCTGCGAATGTGGTGCTGTTGCACGCTTTCACGGTACTCGTGAGATGAGAGCAAATATCTTCACGCTGGCGTCAAACAAGAAGGCCCTCTCAACACCCATTACGCATCACTGTTTACCTTAGCGTACGGCGACCCCGTCTCCCGTGCACATATTGATATACTGCTGTGTGATAACCTTGTCATCTGCACTCACCCGCTAAAGCCCCCTCTCCCACACCAGCTATCACCACTGAGCCCACACAGTTAACGGTCACACTTCACAATAAGGGCACATTCATTGCCATTCACTAATGTAGTTGATAACAGAAATGAACTGATGCATAAGAAAGCATGGAATTATCTTTTCATTGGTTAATGTATTTGTTATCTACTAAATAGTGTAAAAGTTACATGAATAGTTGCATGAATTAGCAAATCTTATATGGAGTCTGTTATTTTGATCAGCCTGTCATGTACAGTATGTTTTATTTTTTTGTCAAATAAATCTATCCATCTATCTATCAAACCATAGGACAGACTTCATTATTTAACTACTAACAAATACATTAACCCTTTTATTTTTCATTGCAATATATTGGAATTAACTAATGTAGTTATCAACATGAATGAACGATGTACAAAAGATAGCTAGTTAAAAACTACATTCTAGTACCAATTCCAGTAATCATACTGTGAAGTGTTGCCCAGTCAACAACTAGGTTCCTTCAACAACACCAACCCAAGCAACTGTTCAGGCACATAGGTGATGATTAGCTGAAGTTTAATTTGGCAGTTATCGGGAAGTATACTTTTCTTGTTGTCATGTACGGAACAGCATTCCAGGCTATCTAGTAATGCAAAGATGTTCACGGTGTTCAAGTCCACACTTCATGCAGTCTCAGTCTGTAGGTAAACGGTGAGCTGAGCTGGGCTGAATGACCTGTTCTCTTTATGTATTGTATGTATCTTGTGTTCTTAACTGGGCAGCCATTTGTGCACTGTACACATCCGTACAGTGTACACATCTCCCAAAGTCCAGCTTTACCATGACTCCACACAGAGAGTGAAACTGAAACCGTAATGACCTGAGACGCGCAGCTGCTCCTGTTCCACTCACCCGGAGGGCGGAGAACAGTCTCTCAACCCTGTCCCTATCGATTTCCTCATCCTCACTGTCTGAAAAGAGTGCTCAATTAAGCCTGACGCAAGTACGTGAGGCCCTGCGGCCTGTCTCCTCCGTCCGTCCGTCCGTCTGTCTGTCTGTCTGTCCATCTGTCTGTCAGCATGTTACCTTGGACAGGTCCCTGTAGGTGCTGGGCATGGACAGGTCCAGAATGTTGGTGTCATAATTGGCGATGACCCAAGGGAAAACCGGGTACTGGTTCAAGTCGTTATACGTCCGGCCTGGGAGGAATATAAGGGCGGGATTAGCGTAGAGTAATGTCATTCATTGCTGTAGCCTCATCTTCATAATTGTGATCATTGACAAAAACAGAAAAAATAACATGGACAGACTTCGGAATATTTAGTAAGGTGGAGTGAAAATTGTATTTCCTTTAGACCAGGACTGCCCAACCCTGTTCCTGGAGATCTACCATCCTGAAGGTTTGTACCCCAAACCTAATAAAGTAAACCTAATTAAACAGCTCGAGATGTTATTGAGTGGCTAATTAATAAAATTAGGTGTGCCGAACTAGGAAAATGAAAATGGACAGGGGTGCCAGCCCTGCTCTAGACAATGAGGTTTAACAACCCTGAGCCTGGCTTTTATTTGGAGGTCACTGTTGCATTGTTGAACTAGGAACATAACAGTGATTGAGTAATGGACATTTTGACAGTTTATGTGCATCCTGAAGCTCTTTGTTATCACACATAAAGCTTTGGCGTACCGGAGATGGTGTTGAGGAAGATGAGGTACTCGAAGTTGGAGATCTCCCCTCGTTGCCAGCGCTGGGTCATGGTGGACGCCTTGTACAGCTGCTGGGGGCTGGCCAGGGAGATGCGCCTGGGGAGACAAGCACCAGTGGGCCCAGGGTCTACCCATCGACATGCAAGGACTGAGCCGTCACACAAAA